>NC_134493.1:46679491-46724491 GCF_040206685.1 Ascaphus truei
CACATACACACACTCCCCCCCCCCACATACACACACTCCCCCACCCCCCACATACACACACTTCCCCCACCCCCCACATACACACACTCCCCCCCCCCACACACACACACTCCCCCCCCCCCCCCACACACACACACAAACAGCGACGGACGGATGGATGGGGGGGGGCATAGAAAGCGCCAAGGGTGCAAGGAGGGGGGGGGGCGCAGAAAGGGGTGAGCGGCAAGGGGGGGGGGGGCGCAGAAAGGGGGTGAGCGGCAAGGGGGGGTCAGTGGCAAAGGGTGTTAGCGGCAAGGGGACCCGCCACGGGAGCTCGGAGTGGAGCACACAGGGGGCAGTGAGAGGTGGTTTCCCTGCTGCCAGACCCGCCGCGGGAGCTCGGAGCGGAGCACACGTGGGGCAGTGAGAGGTGGTTTCCCCGCTGCCAGACCCGCCGCGGGAGCTCGGAGTGGAGCACACAGGGGGCAGTGAGAGGTGGTTTCCCCGCTGCCAGACCCGGCGGCAAGGAGCGGCAAGGAGCTCGGAGCGGAGAACACGTGGGGTCAGCACCAAAGGCGGGTTAGCGGCAAGGGGGTCAGCGGCAAAGAGGGGTTAGCGGCAAAGGGGGGTCAGCAGCAAGGGGGGTCAGCAGCAAGGGGGGTGAGCGCCTCTACCTCGGGTCCCTGTGGCTGCCCGCCCGGCGGGGGACATCGCGCAGCAGGCAGAGGAGCGGGAAGGCAGAGACACACTCACTGTGTGCTCTGCACAAAGCGGAAGCCCCGCCCCCGGCTTCCTCTGACCTGCCTGCGACCAATCCCCTGCATCCCGGCCGGCATTCTAAGTCCCGCCTCCTTCTTTCAAACCCATGCGGCCCTTCATCCAATCACCTGGCAGCATTCACTCACACAGAGAATACTTACCAGCTGCCGCATCCTCCTCACCGCCGCCGTAACCGGGACACACTGGGTGGTGGGCCGCACAGATACTCGGTGTGGGCCGCATGCGGCCCGCGGGCCGCGAGTTTGACATGCCTGCTGTACATGTTCACTCAGTGGGCTAGAAGGCATCCATGGATTCTCGCCCGTTATGTTAAAAATGTAGTCCCAAACAGTCATTCTGGTCACTGGGCCTTTACAGCTACATTTAAATGCTTTTACCCCCAGGTAAACATAACAACTTTATCTTCAAACTTTTCCTTCTTGGTATTTGCATTCCTCAGAGATCCCATGTGCAGAGTATGAGTGGAGTTGACATCAGAAATCTCACCAGGATCCCTCTGTAGCAGAGACCTAACTAGAAACAGCTGAGACAGTTACTCTGTAACTATGTAAGAAGCAGTTAGAACCCATTCGGCTCTCTATCCCGCAGAGTGAAAAATGTTCACCAATAAAGTTCAAAGAAGATCCCAGATAATGAAGTGGGTCAGCAGCCTCCCGCAGCGCAGAACAGTAAAATGATTTTGCCAAATAAAGTTTAGACACGTGCAATTTCGATAGACGACGACTTCTCAGTATGAGCTTCTGCAGAATGAATATAAGTGTAACAGGGACTTAGCCCCGTTTAAATGAAGCAGCCTCAGAGCTCTGAGAATCCAGCAGAGAGAGAGTTAATTGCAGCCACTCGATTAACTAGTCTTCACCTGGACTAATGAGCGCTGCAAAAAGCCTCATGTGAGACACAGGAGAGGGATTCCTTAGCTCACATTTGGGCTGCAGAAGGAGAGCAGAGAAGCCTGCACACTGACACTTTCTTGAGCAAAAAGGCTGTGCTGAGATCAAGACACCCAGACACCCAGAGACCCATATTTTACAATGTTACCTAAGGGACACGGAGAACTTCAGGTTGTAATAAGAGATTCCAGACTTTGTTTTGAACCAGAAAAAAAAACCCACGGAAGCACCAAGATTATTTTTTTGTTTTGTTCTAATAACTAACAAGTGGTAGCAGCTGAAAACCTGTAGCTCAGACCAAGTGAAAGGAACTGAAATGTAAACAATTAAAAATGTGTTTGAAATGTTCCTCTTGCATTTTATTGATGCTTTTCATTTCGGAAATAAAGGGCTGGAGCCTGGAGGGGGAATAGAGTTTGAATTAGAAAAACAATTCAATGCCAAATAAGAAATGCATCATATATTAAAACCGAAACACCGAAACCTTAATTCCTATTTATACAGCGCTCCTGGGGAAGTGTATGCAACCCTCTCTGGCCGGCTCTTAAGGAGTTTACAACAGTTGACTATTTACATGGCTTGTGTCCGTTTCCCATACCTTGTCAGGATCCGTGCGGGCTGTACAAACAGGCACTTTATTACCAGCCGTTGACACTGGTTGCACTTAACTCTATTCGCCGTTATGATATATTTACAGTGTTTGTACTATTTGTATCTTCAGTAGACACCCACAGTATAGCTTAATACTCTATGGAGGTACTGAGGCTTGTTTCTCTTTGGGCTCGCTGAATTGTCCCATTACAAGTGAGCCATTTGCAGGCCTTGGTCGACATTCTATTTCCTCGGGATCAATATCCCGGTTCTGTATATTGACTGCCACCCCTAGACAGACTGGGTTTGAGTTAGATATGGACTTTCCAATTGGGCTGATCCAACTATGTCATAAAGTTCTTATTTGGGGACCCCTTTTGGGAATAGGATTCCTAATATAAGATCAATTGGGTTCATCATGGCCATTCATAGGGACACAGAGTAGGGCACTTTCCCTAACTATAAAACATTACACGGGGGACAGATCCATCCTAGTACACATTTATTCATGGAAATATATTTACATTATTAACAGTGAGGCTCCTTCAACTGTCACTCCCTGGAACCTAGTTCTAGAACCTTCTGGCTGGCTATATATACCATGATGGTGACATCACGGGTCACCAGACAAAGTGGGCTTTGCTTCTTTCCTGACAAGTCACTCTATACCATGTGATGGAAGAGGAGCGTTACTCTGCTTGCAGGGCCGGTGCAACCACTAGGCGACTTAGGCGGTCGCTTAGGGTGGCAGATTTTGGGGGGCGGCGATAGCAGTGGTGGAAGAGGGCGGTAAGCGCAGGGCAGCAGAGGAAGAGGATGGCGGGCAGGTGGCGCAGGAGAGGACAGCAGGCGACAGTGGTAGAAGAGGATCGCGGGAGCAGAGCAGGGCCGCAGAGCACGCTGGCCTGGAGGTCTGCGCCCCAGCTGTCTGACCCAGAAGTCTTCACTGACTTCCGGAGTCTGGTTCTGCTACAGCACAACTCCTGCCCGGCCGTCATGTCCCCTCGGTCCTTAGTCCTCTTCTCCCGCCACCGCCCAACATCCTCCTCCTCTGCTGCCCTGCTTCTGCCGCTCTCCTCCTCCTCTGTCCTCTTCTCCCACTGCCGCACTCCACTTCTGCTGCCTTGCGTCACCAAAGCCAGGTAGGTATTGCTAAGGGAGTGAGGGAAGGAGATGAAGGAGGAGGGTAAGAGAAGAGGGGGGTGAGAGGAAGAGAAGAAGGAGGGAGGTGAAAGAGGAACAGGAGGAGGGAGGTTAGATGAGTGGGAGGGGGGTGAGAGGAGTGGGATGTTGAGAGAGAAGGAGAGGGGGTGAGACGAGAGGAGGAGTAGGGGTTAGACAAAAGAGGAAGAGTGGGTGGGGTGGGGTGAGATGAGAGAGGATGATGGGGTTGAGAGAGAATGGGGCTTTAGTAACGTTTGTTTTTAAAATCTGAATATTCAGTGGGGGGTTGAAGGCTCTCCTAAGGTAAGCTTCATCTACTGAGAGTTCCCCATGTTGGCTCATTAACCTTTTTGATGCCTTATGAGATAGCCACAATGTCATGGGATCTGGCACGCCAGGGCCCAATGTCACAGCCTTTTACAGCTCGTTTTCCAGGGGAAATCGGGTTCTATGCTCCCACGGAGCCCAGAACGCGAGCTGACAGCAGGGGAATGGAAGAGGAGGACGTTCATGTGACCACTCTGTCAGGCTGACACGTGACCGCGATCGGGCCCCACCCCTTTGATACACAAAGAGTTTAGAAAAAACAGTATCACAACCACCAATTAATTCACCCCGAATCCTAAAACATCTTGCCCTTCCCAGCCATGTAACAGAGTTAAAGCCGCTGCCCCCCTTTTTAAATTGTTTTACAGGATCTCCTTTTGCCTTTCCCAAACGCCTGGCTCAGGAGATATAAGCAATTGAAATATGAAGTGGCCGGGAGGTTAAAATGGAGCCCAGTGTAGTCTTAAGGTTACCATGGTAATATCAGCACCTACTGTATAGATAAAAGAAAATCACGGGGGGGGGGGGGATTTAACACTAAGAATATTTAACCAAAAAAATGCTCAAGGGGGCGAGATTAGTTAAACTTATATAGGTTTCCGGGGGGGGAGGGTGGTTACTTTATAACTTTAACAAGACCACATAAAAATAAGCGATTGCAGCACTCTTTAGCTTTCGCACCATACTGTATGCAGAATACACAAGGTTATTCTCAATGTGGGGTTACTAACTACTTAAAAAGTACTCAACAAATGTATCTGAATATAACACGGGACTGGCTCAGATTTTTCTTCCTACATAGGGACTTGATAATACTCTTCCACTGAACTTTGTTTTTACTAGTTAGAAAAATGTAAACATTTCAGCTGCAGGATCAGATAAAGATCGGAAATGAGTGTAATTAGCGCACAGTTGTGCAGTTTAACTCAGAGATTGGGTTCTTAAGACTTTAATGTCATTTATTTGTAAGAAAACACCTGCATGTAACACTCCCAGAAATTGTATTAAACGTACAGCACCTCTGTGTATTAGCTGTTACCAAATAAGAGTTTGCACCTGCATTTAATTAGCAGTAACCCTTTTTAACTTTGTCTTCAACTTTATTTTAATCACTATTAAGTTTGATATTCTACAGAAACCCAACTGCCTAAAGTAAGCTTTTTTTATTCTTTGATAAATGTAGTGCTTGTCATGGAAGACCAATGCTTTTAACACAAAAATACCCGGATCCTTTGATTGAGCAAAGCAAGAGATAAAATAAATTGTAATGTATTTACAGAATGAACATACACCGCTTGATTTACAATTACAACAAAAAATACACATACAAGTTATGCTGTTAAGTTTGGTTACAGGATGGATCTTTCACTGCATGATAAATCTTGTTACATGATGGAACTCTTTCCTGATGGGCTGCAGGGTTTGTTATGCACTAAACAGGTCTATACTTAACCCATGCAGCCAATCTACTCCGTGGAATTAATTCCTTAACCCTATCACGGACTTGCCTTTCAAACCTGGCAGAGGGGCCTCTCAGTCTGCTCTGGGCATGTGCCAACTTTGCACCTTCGCCGCTTAGCATATGAGGCCCGTCCCCTCTACCCGGTGCTGCTCAGTCTGGGCAGAGCAGCCATCTGCCAGGGTGGCTTTGAAATTCTCTTCCTTGGTAACAAAAGGTTTAACACCTCCATATCCTTGCTAATAAATGGTTAACACCTCCATATCCTGGACTGCCTTTGAAACTGGTCCTTTGAAGCTTAGAGGGCGGAGTGTAACGCTTGCGCTCACCACGAACATGGCGGGCCCTGAGGTGGGAAAGTATAAAACTGCACACCCACAGCAGCAGAGGCACGCCTGGAGGGTGGATAGTCAGCGTAGCCGGGTCTGGATTGGAGAGAGCTGGATAGTCTTGATACTTGCCGAGGTCGTGGGGAGGAGCCAGTAGAGTAGTCAGTGTCCGTTATGCCAAGGTCAAGGGTTGGAGCCAGCAGAATCGTAGAGTGTCCTATAGCTGTGGTCAGGGATGGAGAAGAGCGGGTAGTCAGAGGCAAGCTGGGGTCGTTATCCAGAGAGGGGTCCAAAGTCAAGCCGGGTCGGTACACGTGAGATCAAGCAGCAAGGGAACAAGGCAGAGGCAGAGGCTAGGAACAGAATGGAAAAGCACAAGGCTACCATGAACTATGCTCAGCAATGTTAGACTGAGAGAGCTGGGTAGAAATAGGAGAGCTGGGCGAATCAGAGGGGAGGAGCGGAGGCACGGCCTCCGCGAAAACATGGATTGGCTGCAAGGTGCAGGGGACAGGTGGGAGAGATTTGCCTCGCAGCTGGGGAGGGGTGCACAACGTCACATGCGAGCGTTGCGGGCGGGGGGCGGAGCCAAACTCTGTGGCTGGATACAAGGAGCTCCGTGTGCGCACGCACTCTGTAAGCGGCGCAGAGGTGTGTGGAGCTTCAGGTAAGGAGGGAACACGCCGTGGGGGACATGTTCCCCGATTCCTTACAGAGAGTAGCTCCCTCGTGTCCTACGCAGATGGATTTATATCCATACTGAAGGACTTCCTCCGATCATTACTTTAATAAAAATCTAAACCTTGGGGACTTTTATTCATCAATTTTTTTATATACCTTTATCAAAATTGCGCTATAACCTTTTTTTAATGATTTTACCTCACCAGCGCTCGGACCTTCCTTGCAGAAGTTAGCTCAAATCTATTTGCTGTGCTGCGGGCTGCTGGGTTTTAAAAACACTTTTTTCGTTGCGCGGTTACTTTTGCAGCTGCGCTCCCTTGCCGTTCCGCCGCTGGTGCTCGCACCCCTCCCTTATCTTGACCCGCAGCGTCATTTCATGTGTGTGACGTCACGTCACATGGCCCTGTGGCGTCATTTGACGCCGCCTTGCCATGGACACGAGTGACGCCGGCAGAGTCAAGGTAACTATAGCGTTGCAACCGCCCCGGCATTTAATTTAAATGCCTTGTGGAAGAGCGCGGAGCCTCTGCAACCGCCCGCGCCCCCCCAGAAATATCTGCGCCCCCCACACTTTGCGCACCGCTGCCATAACCTATGATGTTTCAGCTCCCTACTGTCAACAATTTTTTCTGCCCTGAGGGTGTTTTAAACCCGGTAACTTCACAGGTAAGTATTTTGGGAACCGGCTGGGGGGGGGGGGGGGGAGAGGGGGAAATGGGGGGCTACATTAAAAACTAGGAGGAAGTGCTCCTTGTGTTGTCGCCTTAACCATTGTTTTCAGTAGCATTACACGCGTCGGGGCAGCTCATTGTGTTAATGGGGTAAATAATGTCTGCTAAATCTGCATATTTATAATATATAGTGCCTTACGGAGTCTTGTAAACTAGTGCTGAATCTTTTATACAACAAGAGACACAGGAAATAGTTTTTAAATGGTTGTAAATAGAACAGAGGACCATGTCCCTGTAATCAGAATGGGACATTTCGTCGCTGCTGTTTTGTCCCCGCCGGCATTTAGCAGGAGAAGGACCGTCTGCTTCATACTGTACCCTGTGCCGGCCGCCGCTGCTACTAGAGGGTAAGTTTTAGGGCACGGGGATAACTTTATGGGTTTAGTGGTTAGGGCAGGGGGTAACATTATTGGTTTTAGCGATTAGTGTAAAGGGTTTTAGGCTAAGGGGTTAAGGTTTTTAAGGTAGGGGATAGCACCAGTATTCAGGGTTAGGATTAGGGAGTTTTAGGTACGGGCAGTGTCGGATATCCCGTTAGCCCCGGGCCTAAGGCGGCAAAATATGGGGGCAGCAAAAATGCCCGCCCCCATTTGGTCCTAATGGGGACTACTATCCTGTGCCGGCCGCCTCCGCTCTGCCGCCCTGCTCCTTCTTCAAAATCGAACATCAAATGACGCCGCGGACGTCACAAACGACGTCACACCGCGTCTTGTTGCCATGGCAACCGTGACGGACGGCAAATGGCGGCACGTTACCATGGTAATGCAACGCCGTGCGATGTCACGTTGGTGACGTCCGCGGCGTCATTTGACGCTGGATTCTGAAGGAGAAGCAGGGAGGCAGAATGGAGGCGGCAGACAGGCAGGTGCCTAAGGGCGGCGGATTTGTAAATCCGACGCTGGGTTAAGGGCTACGGTTAGGGACTTACCTTGGCGGCGAAGCTGCCGGTGGCTGTGTCCCGGTAAAGAGGTTACTTGAGACTAAACGCCGATGGCCTCGACCAGTAGTAGGTCCGTAAAGGGGACCAAAACATTGGTCTATGTACAATATAACCATTTAAAAACTATTTCTTGTGTCTCTACCTTATTTTATAGTTCATCATTACACACTTATGCTGCTAGTGCAATATTCATTATTATAAATATTATGATAATAATAATAATAATAATAATATAAAAATATAAATGTTATTACATTTATAACAGGCATTTAACCAACTGCAACTCGTTTTGGCTTCTAGCTCTAAAATCTGATGTGAAACCTAGAAATGACACAGCAAAAGCTTTGTGGAGTAAGAGACACACCCAAAATCCTGTTTTATTGCTGCCCTCTGCTGGCTATAGCACGTAACATATAAATATTGGCCTTTGCATTTATCGCTTTGGAACATCCAACATGTGGCATCTCTTTTAGGGGTGGATTCTATATAGTCCAAAGCGGTCCGTTAAATGTCCCAAACGCCTGCTTTGGGCTATATGGAACGTACACCTTTTTCAGACAATACTGCCCCATTTGGGGTTCCCTGGAATATAGGAAAATTACCTTTTTTTTTACTTATGTTTATGGTTGTTAGAGCTTAGTTTGGGCTAGGACCGGCTGCTTTAGATCATAAAGGAAAGTGTTCCTGCCGCATGTTATAGTAACACTAAATAAACCCCACACAAGAGCTGTTTATTGTGAAATGACCTCTTTGTACACAAAATGTATTGTACAGACTCCTCCAGCTGTGCCATAAGCTGCACACCGTTGTCCATAGGGGAAGATGTCCGGGAAGGTACAGTGTATATAAATGTTCCCCTTGCGAATTGTTGATAGTCGTGGAATATGGTAATTTAATTTGAAACGGTCTTCTACCCAACTTGAAATGCTAATGACCATCTGAGGGACTCAAAGAACTGACTTCCCTTACATTGACCTGTGATAACCTTTCATATAACCCCTCAGGCGCCACAGAAAGCTACAACACCATGCAAATCAAAACAACGCGTTCCTCCCTCACAGCGAATACGTGTTTGTTTTAATGGGTTTCATATGGGTATTTATTTAGGAATCAGTTGCTGTTGAATAGGTGTTTCACGGGCCCAGGACTAGTGTTTCCACTGGGGCCCCCGTGCTCAGCGGCTTTGCAAGCCCCCCTCTTTTTCTTACACCCCCACCTCCCACACACACCTCACTCTCAGCCCTCTATTTCTCCTCTCCTCATATTTCCCCTTACCCTCTTCCCTCCCCCCATCACTCTTACACCTGCACTTCTCCCCCTCCCTATTTTAAAACTAATTTCCCCCTCCCTTGCAAATCCTACTCCCTCTCACACTCAATACCACCCCCCACTTCTCACTTAATACCACTACCCGTCTGCACACAAGGGGGGAGTGGGAGGGGGGCTCGGGCGAAGATTGGGTTGCAGCTGGGGAGATCTGGGGCAACATAGCGTGGAAGATAGGGCCAACTTCCAGCGCCAGCCTGGACCTCCGCAGCCGTCGGGCCTGGGACAACATTGACGGGAGGTACCTGGGGAGGGTACTGACTGGGTCACATGTACAGTATATGATGTGATACCTGTCAATACCTGGACCTGCACTGTTATGGGGTGGGGTTACAGGCCCTTCCCCCCGGGTAGAAAACTAACACTCCACTAAATTGTGTGTTGGTGGTTGGTGTGTGTCTTCCCTCACTCAGAGGAGTGGGAGTGTTCCCCTCATCCCATCAGGGGTTGAGGGAGTTTAGGAGGGATGCTTGGGGCCTCAAGCTCCAGGGATGGTGGAGGATGCCATGCTGTGCACAGAATAAAGATTCAGTTTTACAAATGATGATGTGTAGTCTTTGGAGGAGGAAGAGTTGCCTATGGGGACCATCCTGATGGGATGTATTGTATTGTATGTATTGTATGTCTTTATTTATATAGCGCCATTAATGTACATAGCGCTTCACAGCAGTAATACATGTGGTAATCCAATAAATAACAGATAATATAAATAACAGATCATGGGAATAAGTGCTTTAGACATTAAGGAAGAGGAGTCCCTGCTCCGAGGAGCTTACAGTCTAATTGGTAGGTAGGGAGAACGTACAGAGACAGTAGGAGGGAGTTCTGGTAAGTGCATCTGCAGGGGGCCAAGCTTTATGTGCCATGTGTTCAGAATAGCCACAGTGCTATTCATATGCTTCGTTAAGCAAGTGTGTCTTAAGGTGGGTCTTAAAGGTGGATAGAGAGGGTGCTAGTCGGGTACTGAGGGGAAGGGCATTCCAGAGTAATGTGGAAGGAGGTAGTAGGGCCAGGTTTGGGAGGAAGTATGAGGAGCTCTGTTTTAGCCATGTTGAGTTTAAGGCGGCGGAGGGCCATCCAGGATGATATAGCAGAGAGACATTCAGAAACTTTGGTTTGTACAGTAGGTGTAAGGTCGGGTATTGAGAAATATATTTGTGTGTCGTCAGCATAGAGGTGATAGTTAAACCCAAAAGATGTTATTAGGTCACCTAGAGAGAGTGTATACAGAGAAAAGAGAAGAGGTCCCAGGACAGAGCCCTGGAGTACCCCCACAGAGAGATCAATAGAGGAGGAGGAGGTATTAGCAGAAGAGACACTGAAAGTACGATGGGAGAGGTAGGATGAGATCCAGGATAGAGCTTTGTTCCGAATGCCAAGAGTATGGAGAATGTGAAGGAGAAGAGGGTGGTCCACGGTGTCAAATGCTGCAGAGAGGTCGAGTAATATGAGCAGAGTGTAATGACCTCTGTCTTTGGCAGCATGGAGGTCGTCAGTTATTTTAGTGAGGGCTGTTTCCGTGGAGTGAGCATTACGGAAGCCAGATTGTAGAGGGTCTAGGAGAGAATAGGTGTTGAGAAAATGGAGCAAGCGAGCGAATACAAGACGTTCAAGGACTTTAGAGGCAAAAGGCAGGAGGGAGACAGGCCGATAGTTAGAAAGACAGGTAGGGTCAAGCTTGCTGTTTTTGAGTAATGGTATGACTGTTGCATGTTTGAAGGAGGATGGAAAGGTTCCAGAGCAGAGGGAGGAGTTAAAAATGTGCGTGAGCGTAGGGATTATAGTAGGAGCAAGAGGTTTTAGGAGATGGGAGGGAATGGGGTCAAGAGGGCAAGTGGTAGAGGGAGAAGAGGCGATCAACAGCGACACATCCTCCTCTGAGACAGTGGAAAAAGAGTCAAGGAAGGCAGGAGGAGAGTTAGGAAGAAGTGTAGGATGGGAGGAAGAAACAGAGGGGATGTTCTGACGTATGGATTCCACCTTTTCCTTAAAATAGTCAGCAAAGTCCTGAGCAGAGATGGAGGAAGGAGAGGCAGCTGAGGGTGGTTTCAGTAGAGTATCAAAGACAGAGAACAGTCGGCGTGGGTTAGACTTGTGCATGTTGATTAGTGAAGAAAAGTAGGCTTGTTTAGCTTGCGAGAGGGCAGAGTTGAAACAGGATAGCATAAATTTGTAGTGAAGGAAGTCTGCGAGAGTATGAGATTTCCTCCAGAGGCGTTCAGAGGAACGAGTGGAGGAACGCAGCATGCGCGTATGGGAATTTAACCAGGGTCTAGGGTTAAAAGGGCGAGTGCGGCAGAGAGAAAGCGGGGCATGTAGATCAAGAGAGGAGGACAAGGCAGAGTTGTAGTTCCTGACCAGTTTGTCAGGGTCTGTAGCAGAGCTTAGAGAGGAGAGGGAGGAGTGTAACGTGGATTCAAAGTCAGGTAAGTGAATAGAGCGCAGGTTTCTGCAGAACCGGGGGGTAGATGGAGGTGGAGAAGGGGAGAAGCGAGATAGAGAGAATGAGATGAGGTGATGGTCAGAGAGAGGAAAAGGGGAAATGGAGAAATCAGAGAGAGAGAAGTTTTTAGTGAAAACCAGATCTAAGTAGTGGCCATCCTTGTGGGTGCTGGCTGCAGTCCACTGTTGAAGGCCAAAAGAAGAGGTTAGAGAAAGAAAGCGGGAAGCCCAAGGGAGAGAGGGGTCATCAATGTGGCAATTGAAGTCCCCAAGGAGAAGAACAGGGGAGTCTGAGGAGAGGAAGAAAGAGAGCAAGGATTCAAAGTGAGAGAGAAAGGCAGAAGGGGGATGAGTAGAGGTAGGTGGGCGATACATGACCACCACATGAACAGGGAGAGGAGAGAAGATCTGGACAGTGTGAACCTCAAAGGAGGGAAAGGCAAGAGAGGGGGGAATAGGAATAGTTCGGTAACGGCAGAGAGGAGAGCAGGAGCCCCACACCTCCACCCCTGCCATCAAGGCGCGGAGTGTGGGAGAAGGAAAGGCCACCATAAGAGAGGGCAGCTTCCAGAGCAGCGTCAGACTGAGTGAGTCAGGTCTCAGTTATAGCAAAGAGAAGCAGGGAGTGAGAGAGAAAGAAGTCATGCACAGAGAGGAACTTGTTAGAGAGGGAGCGAGCATTCCAAAGGGCACAGGAGAAAGGGAGAGAGGAGGGAGGGTGGCAGGGGATGGGTATGAGGTTGGAGGGGTTAACACCAGAAGGAGTAGAAGTTGTATGTGGGAGGCGAGGACGAGAGCAAGTAGAAATAAGGTAGGGACCAGGATTGGGAAAGATATCCCCAGAAGCAAGGAGCAGAAGCATGGATAGAAAGAGGATGTGTGAGGATGATTTATAGGGGTGTGTTTTAGTGCAGGGTGTATAGTTGTGTGGTGACAGAGGATGCAGGTAAGAAAGGAGTTCATGTGAACAGAGAAGTGGGGCAGAAAGGAGAGATGGAGATATATGAATAGAATTAGAGATATAAGGAGACTGGTGGAAGGAAGTGCATAATTTGAAAATAAGTGCGGTTGCAGCAAATATAAAAATGGATGGAGGCACTACACCCTAAAGAGGAAAAGCCTGTCCTTTTGCTGCTTCTACGCAACTCCAGCGGAGCTCTCAGGCCTTCTGTAACACCCAGGTGAGTTCACAGCACCAGAGAAACACCCATGTAGTGGTCAGGGAGCTGTGAAGGGGGGGGGGCGTATTGCTGTGAACGGGGGAGAAAGAGAGGGGGGAGACAGAAAATTAAATCCCGGGCAGCGCCGGGTATATCAGCTAGTATATATATGTATATATATATATATGTGTGTGTGTGTGTGTATATGGTAACCTTGCCAGTTGGGGCTCAGGGTGGGTGAGTGGGCAGGTCTCATTGTGCATTGAGTACCTGGGGCCCATCTCGCAGCTGACGTGGAGTCAGCAGAGCAGCTGGGACTTTGGGATGTCCTGGCTGTCGGGCCATGATTGGCGTGTCATTGGCCTTACCTGTGGATGGAGTATTCTGGCAGGGTTAGCACCTCCCCTCCCCCTTTGCTGTATTTGAAAAAAAGCCGCGGTCTGCAACCGAAAGTGATAGGTGACACTGTGCTTATTTGCATGCTTATTACCCAGAATCCCTGGCTGCTATGGGAAGCACTATATGCTAAGAGATAATGGGGAAAGACAGGGTAGTAGTCCTGTCTGAGATGTGCTCACAAGGGATATTTTTATCAATTGATTTGGGAACAGCATATTTTACAAAGTTAAGTCCGGGGGATTATTTTTCACAAAACTAAAGTAAAATTCAGTAGTTTAATTTTATACAAATAAGGAAATCTTATGTTCCTGTTCCTTAAATGAATGTTCTGCATTAAAGCCTGTCCAGAACCAGATGAATATTTGACTTTCCTATAATGCACATCTTGTATTGCGAGTGTTGAGAGGAATCCCGGAGTAATTGGTATTACACTATGGGAAATATGACATCAACTAATAGGTTTTAGGATTTCCAAACGCTTTCCTGACACACTAATAAAAAAGAAATGCCTGTTACTCTCATGGAATGACAGCATCCCCATGATTACTTTGTATGGAAAACATGACAGTATGAAAACTGTCACGGAATGATGCAGCATGGTTCATACACCCAGAAAATCCCTCATTCCAGATATAGTAAACACAACAAGCAGTTCTGAAGGGGGATTTACCGTGTGTGTGGTTTCTATCTATTCCATTTTACACGAGACCCTGCGAAAAAAAACCACAAAATGGCAGCCAGCAGTGATGTTACGGTGCCATTTTGAGGATAAGGCATTGCCTTCTTGTCACTGCCCTAGCTGCACACTGTGGGATTATCAGACTGTAGTGAAAAGGAAGTTTATAGCAGCTACTGGAGATGAACCGTGGCCCCTCAAACTTAACCCTTTGGATTCACCCCAAGGTGTAACACCCCACGCCCTGGGCCGTTTTAAGACCTTCGCAGGCCCTAGGGACTTTTATTTCTAGAGGCCTGTGTGTCCGATATTTTTACTAATTTTTATGCTAATTTCATCGTTTGCTGGTTTCTTTCGATACTAGCGATATTTGGCATCGATACTTTTGTATCGATATTTAAAGGTATCGATTCTTTGAAGGCATGTTTTCTCTTATTTTGTGATTTTTTTTTTGTTTAGGTATTTTTTCAAGTAAAATATTGTAGGCCCTAAAAGGTTCGTAGGCCCTAGGCACTGCGCCTAGTCGGCCTAATGTATAAAGCGGCCCTGCCTACGCCATGGGATTCGGCACTCCAGGGGCCACATGGCGTAATGGCTACCTTTTTGTAAATAAGTGACTGCTTTATCATGACCTCAAATACAATAAAGACAAATCTTAATATATATATATATATTTTTTTTTAAAGTAGCTGTTTCATCCCCCAGCCCAGTCCTTTTTTTTTTTTTTGTTACACAGGTGGGTAACAGCGGGTCCCCGGAGCTGAACAAAGCTGCCAGACTCCAGGTCTCCACCCCTCTCCCCCGCCATCCCCAACCCCCCTGCCTTGCAGTGAGCCGCTCTCTCCTGCTGCTGGGCCAGGCGTAAGTCCCACCTGCGCACACCAGAAGTTGGGCTCGCCTTCCGTATCAGCACAGCACCGGAGGCCTTCCGCCCTCCCCATGGTGGTGGTTATTGTGTTGGATGGGGGTGGGGGGGTATTGTGTTGGATTTGGGGGTTATTGATTGGAGGAGGAGGGATTATTGTGTTGGATTGGAGGTGGGGCGAGAGGGAGAGAGAGGAATGGGGCAAGAGGGAGAGAGAGAGGGGGTGGGAGAGAGAGAGGTGAGGGTGAGACAGGGAGAGAGAGGTGGCGGCGAGAGAGAGAGAGAGAGGTGGCGGTGAGAGAGAGAGGTGGGGCAATAGAGGTGGGGTGAGAGAGAGGTGGGGCAAGAGAGAGAGATGGGGCGAGAGAGAGAGGTGAGGGCGAGAGAGAGGTGAAGGCGAGAGAGAGGTGAGGGCGAGAGAGAGAGACAAGTGAGGCAACAGAGGGAGAGAGACAGGTGAGGCAACAGTGGGAGAGAGACAGGTGAGGCAACAGAGGGAGAGAGAGGTGGGGCAAGAAAGAAAGTGAGGTGGGGCGAGAGAGGGAGAGAGAGGTGGGGCAAGACAGAGAGGTGGGGCAAGAGAGGGAGAGAGGTGGGGGCAAGAGAGAAAGCGAGAGAGAGAGGTGGGGACAAGAGAGAGAGGGAGGGAGAGGTGGGGGAGAGGGAGGTGAGGGAGAGAGGTGGGGTGAGAGATGGAGGCGAGAGGGGGCGGGGGAGAGAGAGAGGAGGAGAGAGAGGTGGAGGCGAGAGAGGGAGGTGGAGTCTAGAAATAGAGAGAGGGAGAGATGGAGGCGAGAGGGGGCGGGGGAGAGAGAGGAGGAGAAAGAGGTGGAGGCGAGAGAGGGAGGTGGAGGCTAGAAAGAGAGAGAGATAGAGGTGGAGGCGAGAGAGGGAGAGATGGAGGCGAGAAGGGGCGGGGGAGAGAGAGAGGTGGAGGCAAGAGAGGGAGGTGGAGGCTAGAAAGAGAGAGAGAGAGAGGGGTGGAGGCGAGAGAGGGAGAGATGGAGGCGAGAGGGGGCGGGGGAGAGAGAGCAGGAGAGAGAGGGAGAGGTGGGGGCGAGTGAGGGGGGGTTTCGCAACGCCATCGATACTGGGTGTGGGGGGGTATCCAGTGGAAACTCTAGTCCTGGGCTCTGGGAAAGCTGCCTGTGGCCCTACACCCAGCTTTTCAGCTTACTGATCTAGCTTAAATGTGCTCAACCTAAACACTGCACCTAATGTAACAGAATTATTTATGTGGGGACTTTTCATTGTAAACTGTGACATTTCCAGGCAGTTTTCAGAAGCCGTTGATGCCAGATAGCTGATATACAGTACTAAATATTATGACGTGCAGAAATGTATTCCAAAACCACAATCCTAACCTTAGAAATTTGTTCTGCTTCACCACTCATGACTGTAAATATCTGTCACTGCTTTAGCTATCACCCTGCCACACTCCCCATATATGTAATAGGCTGTAATTAATGTTAGGCATGCAATATGAATATGTGCATATGATCAGGGGTGGATTACCCAATAGGCAGACTAAGCACGTGCTTAGGGCACCACAAAAAAATGAGAATTTGTTTTGAAATAATTTTATATTTGATATTTTTTTTAAAGCATTAGAAGTCACCATGGGAAAAATCAAAACTTTGTTGGATTTTCTTACACTCTCCAATATATACTCTTTCGACATTTTTCTGTTCTCTTGTATAACTTATCCCCACCAAAACCATGGGGTGGGCTAGAAACGTAGATCGAAATAATGCAAGGAAATCAGATCCTGTCCAGGGTTAAGATGCATAGCCAGTAAGCCCACCCACTGACAGCTGTTTTGACCTTTTTTGGGGAGTTTCTCTAGGCTCAACGTGGGGCTGAGTTCCCCTAGAAAGGAAGGACGACAAGGCTGTGCTGAAGCAGGGACGTCTGCTCCAAAAGGAATAAGATAAGCAAAACCCTTATTATTGTATGCAGAGACTGTTACATTGTTGCATATGCCAGGGCATGTTTTAAGCTGGGAACCAGTATAGTTGGCCAGCTGCTGCTGGAAAGGGCTGGAGTGAAGTCTAGTTCAGGGGGGCGCAAACTTTTTTCGCTGTGCCCCCCTGCCAGGGGTCTCCTCACATCTGCGCCTCCCCTCGCCCCCACTCCGGCGTCATGATGTCACATGACCTTGCGGCGTCATTTGACGCGCGTTGCCATGGCGACGTGTCTGAGAAGCCACTGGAGCCAAGGTAAGTTAGGTTTACAGAAGCCCTGCAGCTCCCCCGGCACTTAATTTAAGTGCCTTCGGGAAGCGTGCGAGGCCTCTGTAAACCCCGTGCCCCAGGCACTCAGTCTCGTGCCCACCCTGGGGGTCATGCCCCCCCAGTTTGCGCACCGCTGGTCTAGTTAGTTTCCCTAACGGGAATAGGTGTTTATTTTTATTATTTTGTTTTCTTAAAGGGACAGTGCACCCGGTGTTTGTTTTGTGGCTAATAAACCACTACAGTTAAAGTTTCATACCATGTCGTTCTGACCCTGCCTTGAGGCCATTCTGCCACAATACATATATATTTATATTAATAATAATAAAATATATATATATATATATTATAGTATTATTTAATTGACAACCATCACTCTGGAAATACAAAAAAGAGCTGAATTTACTCGACAGGGAATACATGTTGTAATTGTTTATTTTTAATCAAGAGATACTATTTCATATCAGTGACATCTAACAAGCAACAGTGACGAAAAGGCACGCCAACCTGATCGTTACACATTGCGGGCTTCAGTGGCTTCCGTGGCTATGCAAACACACTGGAGCTCTGAACAAACATGAAACACAGACAAATGGGAGATGGCCGAGTTTCCATAGCTACTCCAGTCAGAAATGATGAGTGAAAATGTTAATAAAGCTTATGTATCAGTGGCTATGAACAGAGACTGTCTATACACAGCAGGCCTGCCTCTGAAAAACAATCACTTCAGTAGCAACGAGGTCTCCTCAGAACTAAAGAGGCTAAGGCAACTGTTGCTTTTGGTAACTAGTTTGTTTGGTGCTAATATGCTATTTTATATGCATATGACACACAGGCATACATATAGATTTCTTGGACTACGGCTCGATCATGGTTTTTACACATTTATAACAGGAACACCAAACGATGGCCAGCTTAGGTAAGAATATAGAATTATACAATTGTCACATAAAAAAAATTTAAAAAGGGGGGAACAAAAAGCCTCAGAGTTCTGGAAAACATTGGTCTCTGTATCAAATGCAACATTTAGACTCAAAGTCGTTAATTTGTCACAACTCGTGCTGAAACAACGAATACATGAAATACCTGCGGCAGGAAGCATGTAGCTGCACCATTATTGGGTGTATCTGCGACGAGATGTGGGATTTATGGAGCAAGTGGGAGGAGTTACACAAATGCTTCAGCGCAGACCCCTTTCTTCATCCAAAGACCCCATTACTGCAATGTTGCCCTGCATTTATTCTTGCTCCCACAATAGACAAAACATGTCTTGTACCTCCATCCGAAAGAACAAACTATGCAGAGAAATATGAAAAGATCAGTCCTGTGTTGGTCATTCTTTGGGAAGCAGGTGCAGACAACACACAAATTCAACCTGGCAGAACTGTTCTATATGTTCGGGCTACTTTTGTGAATGATAACCTGCAAGTGTATAAAGATAATGAGTATATCAATTAGTGGAACATGCTCAGAAAAGGAGGAAGAAATGTAAGTGTATAACATCTGGTTACAAAATAGCCACTAACTGCGTACCTAGCATAAATATGGCGTCTTTATTAGGCTTAGTCCTTGCTGCCGCACACCGCGCGGAGGCGCGATCACATTGCCTTAAGGCATTGATCGCGCCCATAGTCCGCACGGGTGCGCATGCGACAGCAGGAGGGGGCGTGCGTTGCGCGAGGAATCAGTTGAAACTGATTTCCCGGCGCAACGTGCAGGTCACCTGAGCGGTTCGCCCAATGAGAGCGAACCAGCTCCGTGACGTCGCAGACATGCCCCCTAGACACGCCCCCCCCCATCCCCCGACGGTACGTCTAGCATGTCTGAAAAACGCACCCGCTTCACGCGGGTGACATCACGGACGCGCACACCTCCGCACGGACGAAGGCAGTATGGACCTGGCCTTAGAGTGCAGTGGAGCATCCTTGAGGAATACCAACTAAATCCTTCCACCCACACTCATGACATTATAGTTATGATATACATATTTAAAAAGGACCTTGGATGCTTGATCCTTTTCCATAGAGTTGCAATTAACATATCAGTTTTCTGCCACATAGCTGACAAATCCTCCTGGTATGTTAACTTGGCAGCAACACAGGGCAAATTAAAACGCTGTTATCTACAGATGATATTTTTTTACGACTGCCACCAGTTTCAAAAGTTCACGCAGCCTTTGTATATGGTGGAGGAAAAAATTAATATCCTCCCTCAGGAAAAGAACGCTTTCAAAATGAACATGGTCTTCTAAGTTATAATAAGCCCCCATATATATTTATAGGATCAGCCTCACATGAGGCGAGACTAGTTGCAAATGAGTTTTATTCCTTTGTGCTCATTAGTCAAATTCCTGAAATGTGGGGAAAATGAGTTTGTGCTAGGGTTCATCTGCAGTGATTTTTGTAACAGAGAAAATGAAACAAAATCGATGGTCCCCAACACAAAATTGTGTACATTTTTTTAATAACAATATGTACATGGTTACCCTTACCAACTGGTTGTTATTTCTCTAAATAAACCCGCACTTAATGTATGTATTGTATGTATTGTATGTCTTTATGTATATAGCGCCATTAATGTACATAGCGCTTAACAGTAGTAATACACGACAATCATATAAATAACAAATATAAATAACAGGTCATGGGAATAAGTGCTTCAGACATAAAAAGTAACTTTCAGGAAGTGGAGTCCCTGCTCCGAGGAGCTTACAATCTAATTGGTAGGTAGGAAGAACGTACAGAGAGACAGTAGGAGGGCATTCAGGTAAGTGCGTCTGCAGGGGGCCAAGCTTTATGCATCATGTATAGTATTAGCCACGGTGCTACTCATGCTTCTTTAAGCAAGTGTGTCTTAAGGTGGATCTTAAAGGTGGATAGAGAGGTTGCTAGTTTGGGTATTGAGGGGAAGGGCATTCCAGAGGTGTGGGGCAGTCAGTGAGAAAGGTTTAAGGCAGGAGAGGGCTTTAGATATGAAGGGGGTAGAGAGAAGACATCCTTGAGAAGAACGCAAGAGTCGGGATGGTGCATAGAGAGAAATTAGGGCTGAGATGTAAGGAGGAGCAGATGAGTGTAAAGCTTTAAAAGTGAGGAAGAGAGTTGAGTGTGTGATGCGGGATGCGTGATGCAGACAGAAAAGTAACATTTACAAAAAGGGGTCCCTGCTCTGAAGAGCTTACAATCTAATTAAAAGACTTAGAGGCAATCCAAGCGGCACTGTAAAAAAAAGAAGAATAATCAGTCAAAGACTGAGCCACTGATTGAGCCACCTGTGCTGAAACAGGGATATCCTGAAAACCTGACCTGTTGGGGGGTCTTGCGGACTGGAGTTGATAACCCCTGATTTACACCATTTCAACGACAACAAAAAAAGTCTGAATCTTTTACATTCTGAAAAGACCACTGTCTTTAACAATAATTTTATATTGCCTGAAATCAACTCGTTCAAGAAACCATAAAGCAATCAGGTAAAAGTGTCATTTACAAGTTTGTTCACCATTTATTTTATTGTATTTTTGCCAGAAATATGATTGGGGAATAAAATGGTGAAAGTGACGAGTTTAGCCTGTAATCCAAAAGCAGGATTAACAGAAGAGTCACTTTACACAGTAGTGGATTTAATGATGTTTTTTTGACGGGGCTTGTTGTGTTTTATAATTGGCAGAGTAGCTCAGAAGCTATAGTTATAGATTTATAAGTGCTTATTTCATTGATTAGTAGAAGTAGCTGTGAGCTGTTGAAAGTTGGTATTTATCTTTAATATTGCCTTTTATTGTACAGTTGTGCACACATGAAATGAATGAAATCTAAATGTATGTCTATTAAACAACTATTTAAGCGCCTGATCTGAGTGATATGCATTTCTGCTGCATGAATTGCAGGCACTTTTTGAGCAGAAGGGGTTTAGATATTGATATCAGAAATTCAAGACTGAGGGTAAAGAAACAGATAATTATTTAACATCTGTCTTTACTAGCCAAGAGAGTGGATCATTCCTTGCACCAGAAATCAGATTTGCAAGGATATAGTAGGCAGTTCATAACTAATGAAGCTGACTGAAAGGTCAAAAATTCCATAAATTAGCCAGGCACCAAAACCAGACAGCTTCTGGGGAACGTAACAATAGCAGAACACACAAAGAGGCAACAGTTTCCAAGTGCACTAAAACGAGAAAATGTATCAAATGTGCAATCCCCATTATCAACATACAAGGTTTTTTTTTGTTTGTTTTTACATCAAAGTAGCTGTTTGGTCCTGGAGAAGTGTACTGTAGGGCCCCGCTCATACGGCGGGTTCCGTTCCAGGCCGCCGCCGTAAAGCGGAAATCGCCGTAAAGCGTGGCATTACTGTACTGTATTGTGCCTTTTGAAAACAGAGATGCAGAGCTGTAAACCGACTGTTTCGCTGACAAATGGCATCTGACAAGGAGTTGCGCACGCGCTAAAACGGTTGCTTAGTGACAGCCGGATACTCAGCTGCTGAGCGTGTCATGCTGAGCATCGCCGGAAAAACGGAACAAGCGCCGAACCTAATGAATATGGGTATACATTGGGAAACGCCGTATGAGCGTAACGCTGTAAAGCAGAGCGCCGCAAAGCGGGGCCCTACTGTACTTTAGAATCATCAAGCCTATTGTACTGCGCGGCCTACGGAATATGTTGGCGCGTTATAGATTATGATGATGATGATAATAATTGTAGGTTGTCCTACAGATTAGGTAAAGAAAGGCCATTTTATTTTTGCAAAAAAAAAAAAAAACATTCAACTGTGGCACGAAAATGGCGTTATTTCGCATTGTTGAATACTTGTCAATCTGTTGGAGTGCGACAATTCGAATATTCAAAAATGTGTAAGAGAAGAAGAAGAAGAAGAAGAAGAAGAAGAAGAAGAAGAAGATTTTCGAAATTCGAGAATATTTGAAAGTTGGAGAAAAACATTGCAAAAAATATTTGCGAATGTTGTCATTGAAAAAAAATAACCCACTCTTTGTAACAGGAAGCAAATAATGAACCTGACTTCATTGTTCTGTAACCCCAACCCCTACCCCTCCTATTTCTCTTTTTTTGTGTACCCCCCATAAAACCCAACTCAAAAATATACAAAAATATGAGCTTTAAAAAACAACAAAATACTGTACGCTAATTGAATTTCCACACATTTGCTCGTCTGTAATATTAGCAGCACCAACGTGAGAGTACTTCATATAGGAAAATGTAGTGTACAGAGATCTGTAAACCTCACAGGTCTCTTCCTCAAGTGCACTGGAGTGTACAGAGTAGTTGCACAATTTTGAAGAAGAGACCTGTGAGCCACTGTAAACGCTCTGAACACTACATTTTCCTATATGAATAACTGTCATTTTGGTATCCTAAACAGCATCACAACCTAAAACGCATCTCTCGCCTATGCCTCCCTGCCTGCTAAGGGTTTGAACCAACACACCTTAATACTCACCTTTTATATGAAGCATCCCAACAGCCTGCACTCATGGCTCTTGTCCCACACTCACAGTCACTCCTACCAACCATTGTGGCCAAGCACTGCCACCTACAGCACTTATTCCCTCACCTGCTGTCTCTGTAACTCTCCCAATTTACCACTTAGATTGCAAGCTCTCCGGGGCAGGGATTTCCTTTCCTATTGTCTGACTTTACTGCACTTATTGTATAATAATTCCCTATATAATTCCCTATACTGTATTGTGTTTGTGAAGCGCTGAGCACACTGTGGGCTCTATATAATTACAGATATACATATATTATAGGAAAACATAAACAAGCAAAGGGTTCTGGAGCTGAACTGCACCGTTTTCAGCTCCAGGGACCACCCCGTTTCTGATTTACTGTACCTACTGGTGCATTTAAATCCCTTCCAAGGGAAACAAAATGGCTGCCTGAATCTCCCACGTCCCGCAGGGCTTGTTAGGAAGCCGCCATGTCATTTGTGGCAGCTTCCTACTGGACGGCTATTTCAATCAGAGCGCAAAAGCAGGATGTGATACCGGGGCCTTCACCATTAAGTGTCTTGGAAACCGGGGTGTCCCTGCAGCCGAAAAATAGCGTGGTTCAGCTTCAAAGAACCCCCCGGCTTCCAGCCTACAAAAGAAAGCGGTGCTAAAAATGGCGGGACTGCTGCTCTAACTCCGGCTTTTACTTGTACGTTTAACAAGTTGCACTAAAAAATAGAAAACGTGGTTATTACCTGCAGATAAGGACCACTCGCCTCACCCTGTTTTTCCATTACCCTTTTGTTCCTTCTAAATTATTTATTTATTTATAAAATGTGTTACCCGGAAGTAATACATTGAGAGTTACCGCTCGTTTTCAAGTATGTCCTGGGCACAGAGTAAAACACATAGTGCATGGTTACAAGTACAGTTACATAAATGAACAGGGTATACATTATATACAGAGACATTGCGCGCACAGTTAGAGATAATATATATTATGAGCGTATAAATAGAAGGGTATTTAGATTCACTGCTTAATACAATAATTCCAAGGTTGCATTTATTTGTTGCTTTGTTACAACTATCTGCTATTGTCCTATTATATGCGCCGTGTGGACGTGTCCAGCGTGGCCTCATTCTTCCATGTGATTCAGCTACAAAATCAGACCACGCAGATCACGGACAAAAATAAGACAACAGAAAGCTTTAGCCGCCCGCCCCCGGGCGCCATAAGGATATTTCTGCTGCAATATGCTAATGTTTTCATTAATCATATTTAAAACCCTGTGCAAATAATTTTCAGCACGTTCACGTTCATATCGGTGCAATGACTCAACGAGTCCCAGCAGACAGACTGTACATTGAATTCATTTTAAATTGTATTCCACATCATTTGGGTTCGGTTCCTACCACTTAGAGGTGCACATGTAGTGGATTAAGATAGAGGATGCAATAAATGATCGAGGAGCTTGAACGTCTTTTGCAGGCGGACGGACCAGCGCAGCATTACCAATCAATGCATTGCAGACTCGAGAGAACTGGGTCCAAATTCTATTCGCTCGAACGTTTGAAAAAAGTTTGAAAATTCCCTACAATGTCCATTGTTTTAGCCGACAAAGTTTAGAATATACCCTTTAATACGGATTAATGGAAAGAGAGAGGCACAGAGAGGGGAAGAGAGAGACACAGAGAGGGGAGGAGAGGGGAGGAGAGATACACAGAGAGGGGAAGAGAGAGACACAGAGAGGGAAAGAGCGAGACAGAGAGAGAAAGAGAGAGGCACAGAGAGGGGAAGAGAGAGACACAGAGAGGGGAAGAGAGAGACACAGAGAGGGGAGGGGAGAGACACAGAGAGGGGAAGAGAGAGACATAGAGAGAGAAAGAGAGAGGCACAGAGAGGGGAAGAGAGAGGCACAGAGAGGGGAAAAGAGAGACACAGAGAGGGAAAGAGAGAGACACAGAGAGGGGAAGAGAGAGACACAGAGAGGGGAAGAGAGAGACACAGAGAGGGAAATAGAGAGGCACAGAGAGGGGAAGAGACACAGAGAGGGAAAGAGAGAGACACAGAGAGGGAAAGAGAGAGACACAGAGAGGGAAAGAGAGAGACACAGAGAGTGAAAGAGAGAGACACAGAGAGGGAAAGAGAGAGACACAGAGAGGGGAAGAGAGGGGAATAGAGAGACATAGAAAGAGAAAGAGAGGGGAAGAGAGAGACACAGAGAGGGAAAGAGAGCGACACAGAGAGGCAAAGAGAGAGACACAGAGCGGGGAAGAGAGACAGAGAGGGGAAGAGAGAGATACAGAGAGGGGAAGAGAGAGATACAGAGAGGGGAAGAGAGAGACACACAGAGGGAAAGAGAGAGGCACACAGAGAGAAAGAGACACAGAGAGGGAAAGAAAGAGACACAGAG
Source organism: Ascaphus truei (assembly GCF_040206685.1). Taxonomy (NCBI): domain Eukaryota; kingdom Metazoa; phylum Chordata; class Amphibia; order Anura; family Ascaphidae; genus Ascaphus; species Ascaphus truei. Next base: position 46,704,321 of record NC_134493.1, read on the forward strand.
AGGGAAAGAGAGAGGGGAAGAGAGAGATACAGAGAGGGAAAGAGAGAAGCACAGAGAGGGAAAGAAAGAGACATTCCCCTTCTCAGGGAAATCCCACGATTGGTTACTAAGTCCGGAGAACCTTTAATTGGGGAGGGGGTGTTTTTATTATGTATTGAGGAGGCGGGTGTTTTTATTATGTATTGGGGAGGCGGGTGTGTTTGTTATTATGTATTGGGGAGGGGGTGTATTTATTATGTATTGCGGAGGGAGGTGTATTTTTATTATGTATTGGGGAGGGAGATGTAATTTTGATTATGTATTGGGGGATGTGTTTTTGATTATGTATTGGGGAGGAGGTTTAATTCTTATGTATGGGGGGTGTATTTTTGATTATGTATGGGGAGGGGGTGTATTTATTATGTATTTGGAAGGGGCTGTATTTATTATTGTGTATTGGGGAGGGGTTATATTTATTATGTATTGGGGAGGGGGTGTATTTTTATTATGTATGGGGAAGGGGGGTGTATTTTTATTATGTATGGGGAAGGGGGGTATATTTTATTATGTATTGGGAATGGGGTGTCTTTTTATTATGTATTGGGGAGGGGTGTATTTTTAATATGTATTGGGGAGGGTGTTGTGTTTATTATGTTTTGGGGAGGGGTGTATTTTTAATTATGTATTGGTAGGAGGGGGAGAGATGATGAGGAGGAGAGGAAGAGATGATGAGAAGGGGGAGAGATGATGACGAGGAGGAGGGATGGGGAGAGATGAGAGAGGATCAGGGAGAGGGTGGGGGAGGGAGAAAAAAATTGCAGTCAGTATTAATAACTGGGGGAGTGTAAGAAAAAGAAAGGGCTCTCATATGGAGACTCTAGTCCTGGGCCCATATGGAGACTCTAGTCCTGGGCCCATATGGAGACTCTAGTCCTGGGCACATATGACATATTACTCCCTGGATCAACATCCTTCACATGTTTAGTTCTTTGGTATATCCCTGTATACCTTTCTAAAAACATGCCCAACTTTTTTTTTAAAGGTATCTATTGTATCTGCCATCACAGTCTCCATGGGCAAAGAATCCCACATGGTAACTTTAAGTACTGCTATTGCCCCCGTTTGATTGTCGGCTCCCTTGATCAGGACTCTTTCCTTCCATGTCCGTAGCCTTTACTCTTGCACCTTATTTTGCACACTCCATTTTAACCGTTGTTGCGTCCCGTTTTGTGAAACGCACAACTCTCGTGCTACTGTGTGTAAAAAAAGAGTACAAATGATGCACCTTGTAACCGAGGAAGATACAAAGTGGCACCATATCTGTGTCCCCTTTTGATGAGGGATTTCATCTTGCTTGACAGGTATCTATATTTAGCACTGGCTCAAAAGTGATTCTCCTCCAGGGTTCAGTTGCTTAGCAGCCAGCTCTTGGCTGGATTGATTAGCTTGGTAGCAGCTGGCTATTAATGTTTTCATAGCCAGATAACCTTACGTTCTGGAACAAGTGATTATTCGAAAGCGAAAAGTACGAGTTTCATACATGTGGTAGCATGGTAAACTCCTGCTCTCCTGGCATTTCTAGAGGCCCCTCTCTCTCCGCACCCCCTTCCCTGGGCCCTACCTGTGGCGGCGGGGCCCTACCTGATGGCGGAGAGAACCCACCTAGGTGGTCCTAACATGGCAGTGAGTCGGACCCAACTTCCGCAATCCCCGCCTGGTTGGGCCCCCTCTGCTCCACAGGTAGGCCACCGGCGACTGGTTCCACCCATGCTCTCTAATAAAGGAGAAACCCTATTATTGCATGACAGTCCCGGGGGGGAGGGGGATTGGGGCAAAACGTTGGCTAAGCTGGGACTTAAATATAATTTTGTTCTGTGTGGTATGATTGTCTGTGTGTTATATCTATTCACTCACCATCATGCTGCCTGGTTTTATAAATGTGTACCGCTTGATGATATATACCGTCGATAACAATCCTAATTCATTTTAAAGCGGCAATCCTAATTACATGGGATTTCTTTATACATATTTCAATAAATGATGTTGTTCCTTTTCAAAAAGTGCTTTTTTTAAATTTTTTTATACATGTTATTATAAAACGTGTCAGTTATTAAACTGCGCTAAGAGCAGAATTGAAAGGAGTGGTGTGAACTTTACGGGCATTTGGGATCAACCAAACTGCTACATTTACCACGGTGAATCTTCGAAAACCCCGCGCAAGAATAAAAGGTAATAAACCAATGCAATGTCAGAGAAACCTGGAGAATGAATTGCAGAAGCCACTGACCGTGCCAGTCCCAAATCTTTTACTGTAATGTTGGATGACAAGACAGAACTGACTCTGCCACCTGCTGAAAACATAGGAGATTGCTAATGCACCCATGTAGAATTAGAAACACAGTTCTAAGCAACATGGGATTTGCAATAATAAAAAATTAAGTACAAACAGCCGTGTTGGTCCAGTTGTGATAGTGCAGAATAAATGAGTACTTCAGTATTAGGTGGTACCTTTTTTATTTGGACTAACAATGCATATCTTAGGACAAGCTTTTGAGAGCTCTAGTGCAGGGGTTGCCAACTCCAGTCCTCAATAGCCACCAACAGGCCAGGTTTTAAGGATATCCTGGGCCACTGATTGAGCCACCTGTGCTGAAGCAGGGATATCCCAAAAACCTGGCCTGTTGGTGGCCCTTGAGGACTGGAGTTGGCCACCCCTAGTTTAATCTCTTCCTAAGGTCATGTCAAAGTGTATTGCTTGACTTGAGCAAGAGAGAGAACTCCCAAAAGCTTGTCCTAAAATATAAACTGTTTGCCAAGAGATAATGGGGAAAGACGGAGCCGCAGACCTGTCTGAGATATGCAAATGAACCCACAAGTGGTACTTTTATTTACAATAAAAACAATAACAACAATAGCTCCTGAAGAGAACGAATTTGGGTCTTCTACGGCGTGGAAATATATTGGAACACATACTTCTGTACTTGTCATTGGTGTAGTAATTGCTTGTATTTACTGCAGATCAGAGCCAGATTGAGTTCCACCGGCTAATATTTAATACCTTTGTTTGGATACTTATCACAATATTCATGCACGCTCATGATCTATTCTACCTCTGACGGAGATGCAGTGCAGGCTGAGTATACTGAGCCATCTGGTGGGGTAATGTGGTACAACACAACTTTGGGTGTTTTTGTTGATCAATGTGGCGAATATTCTTTATTTATCAGGACGGGAGAGTCAACATATTGTGCAACACAGGACAAGGGTGCATAATTGTGGCATGAAAATAACATCAGTGTTCAAAAGGCAGGGAGAGCACTCGCAGTAACACAATACCAAATAGATCGGGCAAATGTAGGCTCCCCACTCACCAACTCAGCGATATGAGGAATGTAATAATAATAACTAATAATAAATAATGATAATACAGGCAGTCCTTGGTTATCCACCGGAATCCGTTCTGGAAGTAGCGTTGGTAGTGATAGTGAAACCGTTGTAAAGTGAGTCCCATGTTAATCAGTGGCGGAGAGCGATGGAAAACGCATTCCGGCACCAAAAAACAGCCCATAGGGTTGCATTGTAAAGCGTTGGATATGCCATTCGTTGTAAAGTGAAACGTGTGATAACGAGGACTACCTGTAACTTTATGGGACTTATAATGTCAATATTGGATCGGTCACAGGCAGCAAGCACTTCCTGTTCACGAAGATTGAAACAACATATCAGGGCTATTCGAGTAGCTGTGAGAAGTGCATGACGGGCGGAAGCAGCCCTTGTTGCTCAGATATGCAGGTTCCCCGTGTTCTGAAAGCCCTGCTCACATGTCCAAACCCTGTGCAGGAAAAGCTTTATTAGAAGCGGTTTTCATTCCGGGCTCCGGCTCTGCAAATCCGAGCGGTATGACAAAAAATGGCTCAAACGTGTTATTTTTTGCGAACTCGCCAGAATTCTACTAGCGCAAAACCGCTTTACATAACTGGCAGATTTTGTCTGGCCGCCCGAGACAGCCTCAATAGACGCGGAATTGGATCATTACAAGCCAAATAACCTTTTCAGGTCTGCTAAACATGTACTTACTTAATTGATATGCCTAATTAACTATTCTATTTTAATTTCTGCCTTTCTACAATACTGGCTAACTCATGATGTACTTTGCTGAATTGTTTTTTATTGACTTTTTAGGTAATAATGACATTTTTGATAGCCTTTAATCAGTGACGTAACTACTGTGCCACTAAACCCCGCAATGCAGTGGATCGAGAGCGCAGGGGTGCCAGAGAGCGCAGGGGGTGCCAGAGAGCGCAGGGGGTGCCAGAGAGCGCAGGGGGTGCCAGAGAGCGCATGGGGTGCCAGAGAGGGCAGGGGGTGCCAGAGAGGGCAGGGGGTGCCAGAGAGGGCAGGGGGTGCCAGAGAGGGCAGGGGGTTCCAGAGAGGGCAGGGGGTGCCAGAGAGCGCAGGGGGGCCAGAGAGTGCAGGGGGTGCCAGAGAGTGCAGGGGGTGCCAGAGAGTGCAGGGGGTGCCAGAGAGCGCATGGGGTGCCAGAGAGGGCAGGGGGTGCCAGAGAGGGCAGGGGGTGCCAGAGAGCGCAGGGGGTGCCAGAGAGGGCAGGGGGTTCCAGAGAGGGCAGGGGGTGCCAGAGAGCGCAGGGGGGCCAGAGAGTGCAGGGGGTGCTAGAGAGCTTAGGGGGGCCAGAGAGTGCAGGGGGGGGGCAGAGAGCGCAAGGGTACACAGGTGGGCCAGAGAGCTCAGGGGTGCAAGAGAGCACAGGGGGGCCAGAGAGCACAGGGGGGCCAGAGAGCACAGGGGGGCCAGAGAGCACAGGGGGGCCAGAGAACACAGGGGGGCCAGAGAGCACAGGGGGGCCAGAGAACACAGGGGGGCCAGAGAGCACAGGGGGGCCAGAGAGCACAGGGGGGCCAGAGAGCACAGGGGGGCCAGATAGCACAGGGGGGCCCTGCTGTGCAGCGCTGGAAGTTGTACCCGAGATCAGGCTCAGGTTCGGTGCCGGCTGCTGCTTCTCTGTGCACTCTGCTTGCTGTGGGGGCACAAATGATGTTCCTGCTTTCAGTCTTTCTCCTACCATTTCTCCAGCTCTTCGTGTTCCTGAACCTATGCAGTTAGGAAGTCACCGACTCTCCTTCTCGGACAAACAACGCCGGGGGGATAGCGGCCTTAGCCTTTATTGTGGTCTACCCGGACACCAGGTGCTTCGCTGTCCTCCTAAGCAAAGGAATACCAAAAAGGAATCACATGAGGTACTATTTATTCTTCTCCTTCTGTCCTAGAAACCCTTCCGACCAGGATCATGCTTCCAATTGTCCTTCAGGGTCCTGGCTTCCAAGACACTGCTTCTGCCTTCATTGACTCCGGGTCTGGTGGAAATTTGTGGATCAGGACTTTGCTGTAAAGAACAACATTCCTCTCGTGCAAAAATCTGTGCCTGTCGGGTTGGAGGCCATAGATGGACGTCCCCTCCAGCCAGCCTTCATCTCCCTGCAAACCTGTGTGCTTTCCCTTTCCACTAAAGATGGCCACAAGGAGGAGATATCTTTGGATGTGATCCACTCACCTTCTGTGGAGGTAATTTTGATTCTTCCCTGGCTCCAACGACATAATCCACAACTAGATTGGACTGACAAAAAAACCATACAATGGGCTCCCCCATGCACCAATCCTGAAGTCCCACTGGCACAACACATTTGTGACTTAGACGTTCCTAAATCATACAAACCTGTTCTTCCCGAGGTCTACACTGAATTTTTAGATGTCTTTGACAAAGTTCGTTCTGAAGTCCTTCTCCCTAATTGTCCTTTTGATTGCCCCATTGATCTCTTGCCTGGAGCTGTTCTTCCCAAATCTAGATCTTACCCTTTATCTCTCCCTGAAACTAAAGCTATGTCTGAGTACATTCAAGAGAATCTAAAGAAGGGGTTCATTAGAAATTCTTCCTACCCAGCCGGGCTGATTTCTTTTTTGTTAAAAAGAGACGGTTCCCTTCGCCCCTGCATAGATTACAGAGGGTTTAACAAGATCACCCTGAAGAACCGATACCCCTTACCACTTATTTCGGAACTTTTTGATCATTTACAAGGTTCCACTATTTTTTCTAAACTTGATCTTCGAGAGGCTTACAATCTGATACGTATACGTCAAGGGAATGAATAGAAGACGGGCTTCAATACACGCGATGGCCACTACGAATATTTAGTTATGCCTTTTGGATTATGTAATGCTCCAGCTGTTTTCCAAGAATTCGTGAACGAATTTTTTCGAGACGTACTTAATATTTTCGTCATTTTTTATCTGGATGATATTCTCATTTTTTCAAAGTTCCACTCTGAGCATATCCATCATATCAAGCTGGTCCTGTCTCGTCTTCGTGTAATCATCTCTACGCTAAGATGGAGAAGTGTCTTTTTCATCTACATCTTTCCTGGGTTATATTATTTTGGACTCTGGTTTTTCCATGGACCCTGACAAACTCAAGGCGGTATTAGACTGGACACAACGTACCTCTCTCAAGGCAATTCAGCGTTTCTTAGGGTTTGCCAACTATTACCATAAATTAATTCGTAACTTTCTTTGCTCCTATTACTGCTCTGACTAAAAAGGGTGCAAATACTTCTTCCTGGCCTCCTGAGGCACTCAAAGTCTTCGACTCACTCAAGAAAGCTTTCGTTTCCGCCCCCATCTTATGCCATCCTGACCCTAAACTTCCCTTCAATCTGGAAGTAGATGCTTCTGATGTTGGGGCTGGCGCTATCCTCTCTCAGAGACAAACACCTCAAGTCAAATTACATCCGTGTGGGTTTTTCTCCCAAAAAAATTCTTCTGCAGAGCAAAACTATGATGTCGGCAACCGGGAGCTCTTAGCCATTAAGCTTGCACTCCAAGAGTAGAGACATCTTCTGGAGGGTACCGAGATTCCCATCTCTATCCTCACGGTTCATAAAAACCTCCTTTACATTGAAACTGCTCGCCGTCTCGGCTCCCGTCAGGCTCGTTGTTCTCTCTTCTTTTCTAGATTTAATTACATCATCTCTTACACTCCAAAGAACGTCAAAGCTGATGCATTATCTCATCAATTTGTCATGGAAGACAAGACTGAGGACATTTCTGAAACTATTCTTCCTTCTACGTACATTATTTCCGCCAATTCATTCGACGTTCTGGACAAGATTCTGGCTACTCAAACTCGTATTCCTGGGGGTCTAGAGGCGCTGGGGGCTGTTTGTATGCTGCACCACAATGCCGAAGACAAATTCTAGAGCGGGGTCATTCTTCTAGGTCTGCCGGTCACTCTGGTACCAAAAGAACTTCGGACCTCATCAGACGTACTTTTTGGTTGCCTAATATGCTTAAAGATATCGAAGAGTTCATCAAATCTTGCTCCATTTGTGCCCAAAATGAAACCACCCGCAGCAAAAGTTTCGTTCTTCTACGCCTTTGCCCATACCGGATCGTCCCTGGAGTCATTTATCAATGGATTTTATTGTGGAATTGCCTATCTCCAGAGGAATGAACACTATTCTTGTTATTGTCGACAGATTTTCTAAGCAGGCACATTTTATACCTCTCAAATGTCTTCCCAACTCCGCCACCTTGGCAGATATTTTTGTTAAAGAAATCTTCCGGATTCACGGAGTACTGATGTCTATAGTGTCCGATCGCGGATCGCAATTTATTTCTAAATGTTGGCGTGCGTTTGCTCAAAGGCTGGATATTGCACTTCATTTTTCTTCTGGGTATCATCCCCAAACTAACGGACAAACCGAGAGGACGAACCAGTCCCTAGAACAGTATCTCAGATGTTTTATCTCGGACCCACAAGACAACTGGGTAGAGCTCCTTCCATGGGCAGAATCCGCCCATAACTCCTTAAAAAACGAGTCCACGCAAGAGTCGCCATTCTTTATTAATTACGGGTTTCACCCGGCACGCCTTCCTATCTCTTCTTTTTCTTCCAGAGTCCCAGTAGCGGATTTAATGGTAAATTCAGAAAACTCTCCAAGAGGCTGTTCTTAGACAACAATCTCAGGCGGACCTTCATCACCATAAGGCGCCCAACTTCAAAAAAAAAAAAAGAAGAAATGACTGAGCATGCAGGGTTTTTATAGCAAGGCTGGAGCAATCAGTGCGAGAGGCAGAGCGGAGGTGCGGCCCCTGCGGGAGCAGGGATTGGACAGAGGGTGCAGGAGACAGGTGAGCATTTTTAGTGCAATCAGGAATCTTGCCACGCAGCTGGGGAGCAGTGCACGATCATCGCGTGAGCGCGTGAGTGATGCGTGACGCGAGCGGGAGGCGGGACCATGTTCCGTGGAGTGGACAGAAAACCTCCGTGTGTGCGCGCGCAATCTGTAAGCGGCACGGAGGTGACAGGAGCATTAGGTAAGGAGGCAACATGTCGCAGGGGACGTGTTCCCCGATTACTTACAGTACCCCCCGCACCCCCTTGAGGAGCGGCCTCAGGACTCCAAAAAAGGCTTGTGCAGAAACCTGGCTAAGAGCAGGGACCTGGTGATGGGGTATCCAGGACCTTTCTTCTGGTCCAAACCTTGTACGATTACTGGTGCAGACTTAGGTGATATTGTGATCAAGATAAATATAACCTTTTCTTTTTTACTATCCCATTGCGGCTATATTATACTGCATATATCATCTATACGGAGTACGGGACTTCCACTCGTTTCATTATTGAATGCGGAGAGACGCGAGTAACAGAAGGGCGCTATCTGATGACGTCAGAGTTGGCGCGGACTAATCCGGAACTGATCGGGAGATCATTGCGTCTGAGCTGACGGCTGCTGCAGGGAGATCCCTCAAGGAGGTTTGAACTTCCCGCCGAGCTCCTTACCAGAGACCGGAGACCATCACTTCCGATCAGACGCTGCTGCGGGGAGATTCCTCAAGGAGGCTTGTATTTCCCGTTGAGTTGCATGCCAAAGACCGGAGGACGTTCCAGATATACATCAGCCCGCGCCCAGCTGTTCCCGCGAGTGGTAACATGTCCATAACATGTCTTGCTGATATATGCTTTAATTGATGTACGTGCAATAATCACCTTTTATTCTATAAATTGATTTTTAATACTACACCATGAGGTTTTTTTGCGCTGTTCTTTTCTTCTTTTTTTCTGTACTAGTTGGATTGCTGATCCATCCCCTAAGAACAGCAGCATAAAACCTCCCTCCAATAAGGTTATATTTATCTTGATCACAATATCACTTATTCCTTATTTATCACTTATGAGCCCAATATTTGTTTGTTTCACTGTGCCCAACTTCAAACCAGGAGACAGGGTGTGGTTCTCTTCCAAAAACACCAGGTTGAAGACACCAACCCTCAAGTTGGCCCCAAGATTCCTGGGCCCATTCACGATCCTGGAGAAATTAAATCCTGTTGCATACCACTTACAGCTTCCTCCCTCGATGAAAATCCCAGCTGTATTCCATGTTTCTCTTTTGAAACCGGTGTTTCAAAGTTCTCGATTCCCTGATGTTTCTCCTAAGTCTGCACCAGTAATCGTACAAGGTTTGGACCAGAAGAAAGGTCCTGGATACCCCATCACCAGGTCCCTGCTCCTAGCCAGGTTTCTGCACAAGCCTTTTTTGGAGTCCTGAGGCCGCTCCTCAAGGGGGGGCGGGGGGTACTGTAAGTAATCGGGGAACACGTCCCCTGCGACGTGTTGCCTCCTTACCTAATGCTCCTGTCACCTCCGTGCCGCTTACAGAGCGCGCGCGCACACGGAGGTTTTCTGTCCACTCCACGGAACATGGTCCCGTCCCGCTCGCGTCACGCATCACTCACGCGATGATCGTGCACTGCTCCCCAGCTGCGTGGCAAGATTCCTGATTGCACTAAAAATGCTCACCTGTCTCCTGCACCCTCTGTCCAATCCCTGCTCCCGCAGGGGCCGCGCCTCCGCTCCGCCTCTCGCACTGATTGCTCCAGCCTTGCTATAAAAACCCTGCATGCTCAGTCACTTATTGCTGAGCATAAACCCTTGTAGCCTTGTGTTCCTGCATTCCTGCTTTGCTGTGCCTTGCCTTGTGCTATTTCTATTCTTGCTTCCAGATGATCTCACATGTACCGGCCCGGCTTGACTGTTGGACCCTCTCTGGATAACGACCCCGGCTTGCCTCTGACTACCCGTACTTCTCCAACCCCTGACCACGGCACAACGGATAATGATTACGCTGCTGGCTCCACCCCACAACCTCGGCAAGTATCGGGACTAACCCATGCTCTCCAACCCAGACCCGGCTACATTGACAATCCACTTTCCAGGCGTGCCTCCGCTGCTGTGGGTGCACAGTTCTATACTTTCCCACCTCAGTACCGGGGTCCCGCCTTGTTCGTGGTGAGCGCAAACGTTACAGCATGGATACAGTCTACCACTCTGTGCTAATCATACTTTTGGATCATCACAACAGCTCAGGTGCCAACCTCCAAGGGAAAGGTAGGGAGGCTCCACTGAAGTCTACGAGACTGTAAATATCAGCGACTTGACTCCAAATGAGTGATAGTTGACATGTTTGAGAACAATGGATGCTGCTTACCATGGTGAGCTCCAAAGAACTGTGTCCCACTGTTCAACAAGTCTAGGAATGATTGATTTCAGACAGCACCAAAAGAACAGAGGCTGAACTGAATGTCACACATTAATTTTTATAAATAGATAACTTCTGATTGGCAATTCAAATACAATTCAATTTTCCTTCACTAAAAAAAACCCCACAGAAAAAGACATTAACATGTATTTTGTGTTGAGACGCACATTGATCACAAAAAATGTTTTCATTCATTTTAGATTGACATTGGAGAAACAATGACTCCTGCATTCCCTTACCTAGATATTGATTAACTTGAGCTATTTTTCAACATGCTGGCTGCGTATACTGAATTATGTTTACTTACCAATTGTATGTCTCACTTACCTCAGCTATTGTATTTCCAATAAAATAATTGTAGTATTACATTAATATAAGTGCAGTAAACTAAAACAAATGGTATTGTCTCTTTGTTAATGTGAGGAGGATTAAAGATGGTATATATGTACAGTAACCCCTCTCATTTACATCAGACTAACACCGAATGCTGAGGTGAGGGCCAGAGTTCTCCTAGATACGTTACACCACACGTTGCTGTAGGTCAGACAAAGGGAGGCAGACTACAGTAATGTTTATAGTACAAAGGTATTTATAAGGTAATGGTCTTCATATATCCAGGTAAACCATATGATCCTTGTAACAGGGACTTATCCCTGTTCAGATATTGCCTCTAATCCAGCAGTGTACTGGTTAATTGCATACCAGCAATTAGCCAACTCTACCTGGCTGATTAGATCTCTCTCAGATATAGCCTGTTCTGAGACAGGAAGGAGAATTCCTGAGCTCACAATTTGAGCTGACCCAGGAAGAACAAACCGAGAGACAGCAGCTAATAAGCCCCTTTCTAAATTCTTTCAAAACTAAAGCGGCCTCACATTTTAATCTGGTCTGTAACTGTTACAAACGCCTATAACATATATCATCTCTTACTGTGCATGCAATGTCTTGTATATAATGTCTAACCTTACTCATTAGATGTAACTATGTATTTGTAACCATGTATCTGTCATCATAACTCCCATGTGCCCAGGACATACTTGAAAACGAGAGGTATACAATGTATTACTTCCTGGTAACACATTTTATAAATAAAATAAATTGTATGTAAAGGCAGAATCTGCCATATTAGCCCAGAACTGCTAATGAGAAAGCCAAGCATGAATCAGACTCTTCAGGTAGAATGAGAATACAAGTAAGCAAGCTTCATTCAACTGGCACTGTACGATTGGAAGACTACATGGGTGCATCGTGGGGTTACGTGTAGCAAGATTAGAACTTAGTAGTCAGGGCAACAGAAAAATCACGCCGAGATAGGACATCGCACGAGAGACGCATCACACATATCTCCCTGGCAACCGCCCCGAAAAGTGGGGCACACACACACACATCTGCATGCGGAAATTAAAAGGCAGAAGCTGACTGATTCTGCCCTGCGAAGGGTCAACAATTACTTCATGTATCGCCCAATGTCCACACCGAAAGCAACATGACACCAGCACAACACCACCGACCTTGGATCAAGCTCCTTTCCTTTCAAAGCCTCAGCATGACTCTCTACCTTCCCAGCCGCTGAAGTAAGATGCTCACTGTTTGTATGCTTTCCTTTGTTGTTTGCGTCTGGTTAACTCTTTCGCTGCCGTCGTGGCCTGCAGCCGTTGCTCAGACATTGAAGGAAGGTACAGTATGTGCTGTTTGTGCGTTTTTCGTTCATTGTTATTGAACAAACTGCATTGGCAGTTACACCTGTCTGTCATTTTGTGACATTTATGGTGCTACATGGCTTCACAGTGAGTACATATACTGCATTATTATTATTATTTTTCATGTATATAACAGTGCCATCATTGTGATAAGAAGAACAAGTGTTGCTACCTCTTTGATAGCAATCTAGGGACAAATATGCACAACAGGGAAAATAGGAAAGTTTACAATGAAAATGACTGTAACAGAAAAATGAATAACATTGTAGCAATGCAATGTACTACTCTGTATAGGACGATTACACTTTATTAAGGATACTGATTCCAGTGACTTTGTTTAAAGCTGCAGTCATTGGATTTTTAAAAATAATAATAACTTTATTTCATATAGCGATTTTCTCCCAATGGGGCTCAAAACGCATCATAATTACAGTGTAGTGTGCTGTACGCAGCACATAGGATTGTTACAGGCTCAGACCTTGCTCTGTGGAGTTTGCAATCTATGAATTTGGTGCCTGAGGCACAGGGAGATAAAGTGACTTGCCCAAGGTCACAAGGAGCTGACACTGGGAACTGAACTGGGTTCCTCTGCTTCAAACTCATTGCTGTTGTTTACAGAATCCATGTCTTTACTCACTGAGCCGCTCCTTCAGCCCCTGAGCTGACTGGCAGTCTCGTCCCCCTTCCTCCCTCCCCATTGGGTCATTGATACAAAAACTATAGCCATGGTGTCACCAATAAAACGGCGCGCTACCATTTCCCGATGAGGTGGCAGCTTTCTGTTGGCCGCGAAAAGAAACCTAATTTCTTAAAGAAATAGGTAAATACTGTGTAAAATAATGAGACATATTCTCTTTACATTCCTGTAGGAAATACAACTTCAACATGAGGATATGTATCAACAGTCACATGGGTTTTATGATGTTCAATTGCTGCTAAAAGAGTTTTATCTTGTGTCCCTTTGCGTTTTGATATTTCATATCTTGATTAGTGACATAACGAATGGTATGGAAGGGAACGTCTTGCAGATGGCACACAGATCTGCTGACGGGTTGACCCTCCAGGAGGGGGGGAAACAAAATGCACTTGGGTCAGAAAAATCCAAAAGCAGAACACAGAACTAATGGTACGTTGAATGTCAACAACTACAAAGGAACGGGACCAGGCAGTCATTATTTCAGCAGATTTAAAAGTAGGCGAACAATGTATCAAAGCAACGGGGAAAGACGGAGGGATGTTAGGGGGATATTGGTATAGGGAGAGGTATTAACAGCAGAAAGGGAGAGGTAGCGATTAGAGCCGGGTTAAACTCTCAAAATCCGTTTGGTGGGATTTCCCGAGCTTTCCATTCAAAATCCGTTCTGCGGTGTGAAATCCATCGGCGGATTGTTCCAGTTGAAATCCATGCGGATGAATAAAAAACCGCCATTGGATACAATCCGCAGGTTTCCGCAATTCGCCGGTCTATTTAAAGAATCTAATCCGCGGATTCTGCGATCCGCGGATCCGCGGATAGGATTCTTAAAATCCCCCAGTGGATAGCGGAATTCACGGATTGAATTGTCCAGGATAAAAAAAATAAATCCGGGAAAAAAGGTGAATCGCCCTTTTTGAGATTGATCCACGGAAATCCCGCAGAGCAAAGGAACCGGCTGTTCCGCGACGGATCCAAATCCACCCCCAAAATTCTCCCATCTCTAGAAGCGAAGCCCAGAGTACTGTTCTCAGTTCTGGAGACCGTATCTCCGGAAGGGTGTAAATAAATTGGAGACATGATCGTAACCTTCAAATACATTAAGTGTTTCAACAAAGTATAGGAAGGAAGCATATGTCCGAGAGAGAGAAGCGCTAGAACAAGAGGTCCCGCTCTGACGCTGGGGGCGGCAGCTCAGGGGAAATGTGAGGTAGTGCTTCTTCACAGAAAGCGTGGTGGATTCGTGGAACAGCCTCCCAGCGGAGGTGGTAGGGGCTAATACAGTAAGGGAATTTGAGCATGCTTGGGGTAGAGATACAGGTAAGGCTGCCTATATAAAAGAGAGAGAGCCAGCGAGCAAATAGGGTCGGAGGTTTTACCGCAGATAGGAATGCGGCAGACTCGAGAGCTACGTGGCTCTGATCTGCCGTTACATTCTGTGTTTCTATCAATGTCCGCTATCAAATATTATAGAGATTGAGGGAATCGCAGTTAGGGAAGGAGTTGCCCAGTCATTCAGGAGTTGAATTATAATTGTTTTTGGTGTTTATTTTTGTGTTGTAAAATCAGTGTTTATTTTTATTTTTTCCCCGTGTTTTCATTTCATAAAACAATCAGCGTTGATCAGCGTTAACCGTGAAAGAAAAAATTGGCACCCATTTCAATTTGGTTTTATTGGTGCACCTTTCTTAGGTTCTATACTTCCTCTGTGTTACCTTTGTGTCCTTTCTGTGCTGCTACAATGGAACCCCCCCCCCCAGCTTCCCGAGAAAACCCCCCACCCCAGGTTCCCGAGAGAACCCCATCCCCCCCCACCCCAGGTTCCCGAAAGAACCCCTTCCCCCCCACCCCAGGTTCCCGAGAGAACCCCCTCTTCCCCCACCCAAGTTCCTGGGAGAATCATTCGCTCACCCCCTAGGTTCCAGAGAGACTTAGACCGCGTCCATGGTGAGCGCGACCACGCGCGGCGTGATAAAAATGTTGTGCCTCTATGATGCAGGCCATAGAGCGCGCGACTGCGCACGCAATGCAGAGCGCCAGCGCACGTGATTTACCAGAAGACGGCTGGGTCACATGAGCGGTTTGACCAATGAGGGCGAACCAGCTCCGTGACACCCCCAACACGCCTCCCGGTTGCGTCTACCCCTAGGCCACAGATCGCTGCAGCTACAGGCGCGCGTGATGCCGCGAGCATGCCTTACTGATAAAGGTACCAGCATCACTTCCTGGTTGCATGCTTGTTTTTAAATGTCTGTCCAACTGGAAGCGACAGCAGACGGCATTGCGGTTTGTGGACCTGCGAGAAAAAAAGAACCACCATTTTGTTTCTGTTGGAGGTAACGGAAGAGCTGGCACATTCACCCGGTACGTATCTCATGAACCAAGGGGTCCCCAAAAATAGTGCCGGCCCGCTCTGGGGACAGCCTGGTTTAATCCCAGGGAGTAAAAAAAAAAAAAAACAGCCGGATTTGTAACGTTAATCCACAACATTTTGGTTCAAAAGATCAGCATCGGAGGTAACGAACAGAAAGACTGTGACATGGTGCGTGCATTAAGCGCAGACTGATGAGGGAGAAAAGGTTTGCATTATCATGATACAACATCCCCACACTCCTGCCAGTTCTAACACTGCTGGGTCGGTCCGTCCTTTTCCCAACGCACAGCACAATCTACAATCTGAAAGGTTTTCCTGTTGCCGTTTGGACAGTAGATGCAATTAAGAGATGGCAGGTGGTCCGATGCTACAAGTATTTTCTCATAGTACAGAACTGATTTATTACAACACATGTCGGATATTGCTTGTTCTGCAGCTTTAAATGTAAATTCTAGTGGCTATTGAAAGCCAGTGTAGGGATTTGCGTAGTGGATCAGCATAAGTGGAGTGGTGAGTAAGGTATACGCGTCTGGTCGCAGCATTTTGGATGGATTAGGCCGCGTCCATATTCTGCGCGACGGCATTGCGGCAAACAAAATGCAGTACCTCAATGAGGACGGCCATAGCACGCGACTGTGCGGCCAATTCTTCGCCCCACAAAATGATTTGATTTTGTGGCGTGACGGCCGGGTCACATGGGCGGTTCAGCCAATGAGGGCGAACCACTCACGTGACGTCACGGGCACGCCTCCGACACGACTCCCTGTCGCATCTCCCCCTCTAGGTCCCCTAGGCCCCGGATCGCCTCTGCAGCTCGCGTGCACGACGCCATGTGCTCCGTCGCATGCGCCTACAATATCTGAGGCCTTAGGGCTCGTCCAGGCTGAGAGCGAGCGTCCAGGCTCAGCGCGATCAAACACATTGCGACAATGTGTTTGACCAGCGTGTGTGCGCACATGTTCCCGTGAGCACACGGCACTCAGCTGATTGGCGAGATTTTGCCGCTCGCTGGCGCGTCACGTGAGCGGTTCGCCCAATGAGGGCGAACCTGCTCAGTGGCGTCATAGCCGTGCCCCCCCCCCGACATGCCCCCCACGCGTGCAACTAGTTGGCCAGGAATCGCCCGGGCAACCTGAGCGCCGGACGTCAAGGCGCTCAAGCGCCAGCACGCACTGTTGTACCCTGGCCGCGGCCTTAGGCCTCGTCCAGGGTGACGCTGAGCGGGCGGGCACGCTCACGCTCGCCGCGATGAAACACATTGTTGCAATGTGTGTGGCCAGCGTGAGCGAGCGCCTGCGCATGCATGGCGCTTATTCAAGCAAATTTGAGGCGAACTAGACTGGCGTCATGGACGTGCCCCCGACACGCCCCCCCCCTCGCGCACGCGTACCTACCTGTCCACAAACCTCCCAGCAGAGTTCGTGATGTCACCGCGCACAAGCGCCTGCGCCTCGCCCCCTGCCTGGCCGCGGCCTTAGAGTTGGGACAAACAGATGAGGCGATTGCCAATTAGGAGAAGGTTGCAATAGTGAAGGTGGGACAAGATGAGTGAGTGAATTAGGATATTAGTGAGAAAAAGGCGTATCCTAGCGATATTTCGGAGCTGGGGAGGAATATTATTGTAAATAATAATAATAATGCAAGATAATGATTAACAATAGGTAGATAAGGGAATAAACCCCTAAAGTGGTGCTTCAAATTGCTGTCGGTATTGAGGACTATTTAATCCTCAGTGTAGCAGTGGTAGGGCAGATTTGCCATGTTTGAGGTGATAAAGGAGAGCAGCGGAGTGAGTACCCCTATATAGAAAGTAATAACTTCTTTTGGGCACAATGAGGCACAATCTGGATAGCCGTATAAGGAAAATTGATCTCTAACCTAACCGGAGTGCTTCTCCCATCCGGCGGTTCCTTCTGTGGCGGATCACGTGTTCCCGGCGGGTCCTCGAGCAGGGAGTGCAGGGACTCGTGTAGCTGGCTCGTGTAGTGCCTGATGGCTGTCCGTTCCGGAGGAGGGGGCCTCACCGCTGCTCTCTTGGAGCGTGCATCCGTCCCAGAGCAGATAAGTAAGAGGAGGGGGGAGATAAGGACATTGGAGCACAGCAAAAAGACAGGCTGGCGGCAGTGACTGCGTGCAAAAGCTTTATTCCGGCAACATTGCCATTAAAAACAGGACAGGTTCTCTGACGCGTTTCGTCTAAGAGACTTTTTCAAAGAGTGCTATACTGCAGCCAGGGATGTTCCCTAAATACCCACAGACACCCACGTGATCAATTTGAAATCCCCGCCCCTGGCCGGTAATTTACAGGCCACTGGATAATTATGTAAATTAGAAGGGCGCTGCCCATCAAATCCAATGGAGGGGAGTTTTAACCATATGGTTCCTGAATACATTATGGGAAACTAATACTGTAAGGGTAGCAGGTTAATCCTCTGGCTGCCATAGCAAACTGATATGTGGAGAACATAACACAACATGACATTTAATCTTATTTAAAATATATACATATTAATATACATTAATAGGTAATGCATCATCTGATAATATTAAGCATATTAGAATGACCATTTAGTTTGCAAGAGATTATCCTAGAGAGCTAGATGTACTTAGTTCACCTATTATGCATAAAAATAATAAAAAACAAAAAACATGTTTAAGACATGTCACAAATCTAAACATTAGAAAATAAAATAAGAACAGCCACATAGAGAGAATATATAAATTGTCACATAATCCTAGTTGAACCATCATAGACTTGCAGTGTTTCACTCGTAAGCTGGCCCTAACCAAGTTCTTTTCAGCACACAAGAGTTCACCAAATGAATCAGGAGAAACCATGGACTCTATTGCAGATGTTGATTTAAATGTATGTGATACTAACAGTGAAATTCTTTCTTACAGGGAGCACTGTGCAGTTGCAGATTTGGAGGGTCTCCTTGGTGACCAAGCGGGTAATTCATCCCCACATGAACTTTCTATGGATTTTTTCCAACACGAACATACAAATTTTAAAAGAAAGTCAATCTTCTGCGCCAATAACTCTAAAGGTCCCTTTATCTCTACATTTGAGAAACTTGTCGAGAGGGACCTTAGAATACTGGCGGAGGGGATCACGATTGGTCACCCCAAATGGGATAATCTCTCGAGGACTGAGCGACAAGAGCTAATTAATTTACAAAAAGATAAATCCCTTGTCATTAAAAAAGCAGACAAGGGAGGAGCAATTGTTGTTCAGTCCTCGGAAGATTATAACAAGGAAGCTCTCAGACAGCTAGGAGACGTTGTTACATATAAAAAACTTACCTCAGACCCTACTCAAAGATACCTCGTCCAGCTTAGGTCACACCTGGAATTGGGTGAAGTCCTCTATATTTTGGATCCTAAGGAGTTGGGCTTCCTGTACACACCAGACCCAATTATACCTATTTTTTATCATCTCCCAAAGATCCATAAAACCCTGACGCAACCTCCAGGTAGGCCAATTGTGTCAGATATTGGATCTTTGGGAGATGCTTTATCACGTTATGTTGATTTTTTTCTACAGCCTCTAGTGCTCAGCCTGCCCTCTTACACTAAAGATTCCAGACATTTAATTGAAGATTTACAAACAATAAATTGGACTACCAACTGTGTCTGGGTGACTATGGATGTGAAGTCATTGTACTCCATCATAGACCACAGGCAGGGCATAGAGGCTGTACAGCACTTTCTTAACAAATCTGATCTCTCCCCTGCACTTTGTATTTTTTTAATTGAATCTATCACATTTCTGCTCACGCACAACTACTTTAGCTATGATTCACAATTTTATTTGCAACTCACTGGCACTGCAATGGGTACGTCTTTTGCACCCTCTTATGCGAATCTTTTCATGGGGTTTTGGGAATCACTATTTATTTATAGCGATTTAAATTTATTTAGTAAACACATTTTGTTTTATCGCCGTTATATCGACGATCTGTTTTTTATTTGGGAGGGTGACACTCACACTCTGGAGCTTTTTATCCAGTCTTTAAATTCTAACAATTATAACCTGCACTTCACATATGAGCACAGTAGTAATCAAATACACTTCTTGGATATCCTTATTTATGTTGATCTAATGGGAGAGATTCAGACTGACGTGTACAGGAAGCCCAACTCCAGGAACACTTACCTTATGGCGAATAGTAATCACCCATTGCCCCTCAAAAAAGGTATACCAAAGGGGCAACTTATGCGCCTCAGAAGGTTGTGTTCAACCGATGAAAATTTCATGAACCAGGCAAATCTAATGATTAATAGATTCAAGGACAGAGGGTATCCTGAAGAGGATCTAGTGAAAACATTTACTATAGTTAAAGCAATGTCAAGGGAAGAGCTTCTGTCAAGAACAAAAGGGAAAAAGGGAGATCGCACCCAAAATGCACCCCTGTTTATCACCAAACAGAGCCGTCAATCAAATGACATTAGGTCCATTATAGCCAGACACTGGGAAACACTTAAACTAGACTGTGACCTAGGAAACATCACAAAGGAAAGGCCCAAATTGGTCTTTCGTAGAGCAAAACCTTTATCATCTTATTTGTCACCCAGTCTCTTTTCATCCCAAAGTGTGAAAAAAATTAGTAATATACCTAAAGGGTTCTTCCCATGTGGACGGTGTAATGTGTGCCAGTATGCTAGACCAACTAAGGTAATTGATTGTCTCAAACCAAAGATTATAAAACCCATACATACGTTCATCAACTGCAACAGTAGTCATGTGGTCTACATGGTTAAATGCGGATGCAACAGGACCTATATTGGCCGTACAATTAGAGCGCTAAAAACGA